>NC_091458.1:32500-35000 GCF_027789765.1 Dendropsophus ebraccatus
TAACCCTAACCCTAACCCTAACCCTAACCCTAACCCTAACCCTAACCCTAACCCTAACCCTAACCCTAACCCTAACCCTAACCCTAACCCTAACCCTAACCCTAACCCTAACCCTAACCCTAACCCTAACCCTAACCCTAACCCTAACCCTAACCCTAACCCTAACCCTAACCCTAACCCTAACCCTAACCCTAACCCTAACCCTAACCCTAACCCTAACCCTAACCCTAACCCTAACCCTAACCCTAACCCTAACCCTAACCCTAACCCTAACCCTAACCCTAACCCTAACCCTAACCCTAACCCTAACCCTAACCCTAACCCTAACCCTAACCCTAACCCTAACCCTAACCCTAACCCTAACCCTAACCCTAACCCTAACCCTAACCCTAACCCTAACCCTAACCCTAACCCTAACCCTAACCCTAACCCTAACCCTAACCCTAACCCTAACCCTAACCCTAACCCTAACCCTAACCCTAACCCTAACCCTAACCCTAACCCTAACCCTAACCCTAACCCTAACCCTAACCCTAACCCTAACCCTAACCCTAACCCTAACCCTAACCCTAACCCTAACCCTAACCCTAACCCTAACCCTAACCCTAACCCTAACCCTAACCCTAACCCTAACCCTAACCCTAACCCTAACCCTAACCCTAACCCTAACCCTAACCCTAACCCTAACCCTAACCCTAACCCTAACCCTAACCCTAACCCTAACCCTAACCCTAACCCTA
Source organism: Dendropsophus ebraccatus (assembly GCF_027789765.1). NCBI lineage: Eukaryota > Metazoa > Chordata > Amphibia > Anura > Hylidae > Dendropsophus > Dendropsophus ebraccatus. The sequence goes on from NC_091458.1 coordinate 33,241, forward strand.
ACCCTAACCCTAACCCTAACCCTAACCCTAACCCTAACCCTAACCCTAACCCTAACCCTAACCCTAACCCTAACCCTAACCCTAACCCTAACCCTAACCCTATCCCTAACCCTAACCCTAACCCTAACCCTAACCCTAACCCTAACCCTAACCCTAACCCTAACCCTAACCCTAACCCTAACCCTAACCCTAACCCTAACCCTAACCCTAACCCTAACCCTAACCCTAACCCTAACCCTAACCCTAACCCTAACCCTAACCCTAACCCTAACCCTAACCCTAACCCTAACCCTAACCCTAACCCTAACCCTAACCCTAACCCTAACCCTAACCCTAACCCTAACCCTAACCCTAACCCTAACCCTAACCCTAACCCTAACCCTAACCCTAACCCTAACCCTAACCCTAACCCTAACCCTAACCCTAACCCTAACCCTAACCCTAACCCTAACCCTAACCCTAACCCTAACCCTAACCCTAACCCTAACCCTAACCCTAACCCTAACCCTAACCCTAACCCTAACCCTAACCCTAACCCTAACCCTAACCCTAACCCTAACCCTAACCCTAACCCTAACCCTAACCCTAACCCTAACCCTAACCCTAACCCTAACCCTAACCCTAACCCTAACCCTAACCCTAACCCTAACCCTAACCCTAACCCTAACCCTAACCCTAACCCTAACCCTAACCCTAACCCTAACCCTAACCCTAACCCTAACCCTAACCCTAACCCTAACCCTAACCCTAACCCTAACCCTAACCCTAACCCTAACCCTAACCCTAACCCTAACCCTAACCCTAACCCTAACCCTAACCCTAACCCTAACCCTAACCCTAACCCTAACCCTAACCCTAACCCTAACCCTAACCCTAACCCTAACCCTAACCCTAACCCTAACCCTAACCCTAACCCTAACCCTAACCCTAACCTACCCTAACCCTAACCCTAACCCTAACCCTAACCCTAACCCTAACCCTAACCCTAACCCTAACCCTAACCCTAACCCTAACCCTAACCCTAACCCTAACCCTAACCCTAACCCTAACCCTAACCCTAACCCTAACCCTAACCCTAACCCTAACCCTAACCCTAACCCTAACCCTAACCCTAACCCTAACCCTAACCCTAACCCTAACCCTAACCCTAACCCTAACCCTAACCCTAACCCTAACCCTAACCCTAACCCTAACCCTAACCCTAACCCTAACCCTAACCCTAACCCTAACCCTAACCCTAACCCTAACCCTAACCCTAACCCTAACCCTAACCCTAACCCTAACCCTAACCCTAACCCTAACCCTAACCCTAACCCTAACCCTAACCCTAACCCTAACCCTAACCCTAACCCTAACCCTAACCCTAACCCTAACCCTAACCCTAACCCTAACCCTAACCCTAACCCTAACCCTAACCCTAACCCTAACCCTAACCCTAACCCTAACCCTAACCCTAACCCTAACCCTAACCCTAACCCTAACCCTAACCCTAACCCTAACCCTAACCAAACCCTAACCCTAACCCTAACCCTAACCCTAACCCTAACCCTAACCCTAACCCTAACCCTAACCCTACCCCTCACCCTAACCCTAACCCTAACCCTAACCCTAACCCTAACCCTAACCCTAACCCTAACCCTAACCCTAACCCTAACCCTAACCCTAACCCTAACCCTAACCCTAACCCTAACCCTAACCCTAACCCTAACCCTAACCCTAACCCTAACCCTAACCCTAACCCTAACCCTAACCCTAACCCT